>NC_141149.1:63977249-64004749 GCF_053477565.2 Lygodium microphyllum | reverse complement strand
TATGCTTGTACCTTATGTGCACAAGGTATTAAAGCACCAATTGCTTATTATAGTCAATTATGCATTGATTGGCTTAACATGTCACTTTCTTTTATGGTCTACATTATATTTACTTATTGTACATTGTACTGTGGGAGGAATAAGAACAAGAACAAGAACAAGAAAATACATTGATCTTGATTTCTCTTCTTGTGTGTTTGAATGAGATTTCCTTACATCTATTTTGTGTATATTTAGTATATTGGTTCAAGAAAGTCCTCCCAACATGTGAGTTTTGTTATGATATTGAATCCTTCTTGTTGTTGGAGCCTAAATTAAAGGAAAAGAAGTGAGGATTCAAATCAGCAACAAGCAACAAGTAACAAGCTGTTCCAATGTCTCCTTCTTAGCTCTAGATATTATCCTAGAGACAAACAAATAGAGGGCATAGCAGTAGTCTCAGATTGTTGTGAGATTTGTTGTGTAGGAAGTATAATCTATGTATTGCAAATACGTTCATGAGGACTTGCATGCTAGTTTTTGGGCCATTTGAGGTCATGTTGAGCCCCATTTTTGGCACAAAAGGTTGTTAATAGTAGTTTCTAAGTATACTAGATTCTCAATATTGTTGGCCATTCTCAAATGTACAAGTAATAAATTTTAAATTTGTAAGTTTTGAGGTGTTTATAAGAAAGGAAAACACAAGCTTTATCTACATACAATCTACATATTTATCCATTATTAGGTAGTTAGTGAAAAAGATAGCCCAATTCATCATTGTATACTCCTTGTGCAAGATTACTAAAGACTTGCTTGTTATTTGATACTCAGATTTATCATGATAAACTGGTAGAAATCCCATCATTCAGAAGTGGGACAATGTTGCCATATTTTGGTAGTTATGTGTATAAACATAATTACGACCACCATTGCATTTTTTCTCTCTTTCAAAGGTTTTTTTTTTTCATGACCTTGTATAAATTTCTATTCACTTTTAGGACATACTTAGTCTTGTAAACCTTCTCAATATACTTTGAATTGTGCTCTCTCAATCTTCTTCTTCTCCAAGTTGTGTACTTCCATTCTTGAGACCCTAGATCTGACATGTGGTATTAAAGTGGGCTTTGACCTCTTGGATAGAGTCATCAATACCCTTTGCTTGATTTCTCAGATTGGGATGAGATTTAATAAGTGTTTGTAAGTCAACAAATGCTATGGGAAAGATTATATGGGCTTGGCATCTCATTAGATTTTTGATTCATGCTCATTTTGGCCTCACTTTACACTGCTACTAGTATTATACATGCTATTTCATCCTTCCATATATAATTTTCAACATCAATCAATTTTGCATATAAGAGTCCTTACAATGTCCTTTATATTGTGCTACATAACACATGTTAGTTTTGTGCATATTTTACTCTATACATGCAACTTTTGCATCTAGCTCAAGCCATGACTAGCAACAATGATGTATCTTTGAGGACAAGCTTGACGGAACCAATTATCCATTATGGGCTTATATGATGCTTCAGATATTGGTTACATAGGGGCTTTAGAACACTACATATGGAATTGAAAGATATCCTAGTTGTTTTGTAAAAGTTGAAAGTGCAAAACAAAAGCAATAAAAACCAGTGCTATTGAGAGGATGCTACAAGTTTCAATTTTACTTCGGCTAATGCTACGTTATAGTAGTTGATTGATGTGTAGATGAGATTTTTCCATACGGTTCACTTATGCAAATTGTTAGCATATACTCTTCATTTATGATGAAAGGCAATCCAAATGATTTGTCATTTTATGTGTTGGTTTCTATTTGCTACAAGAAGAATAGGTAAAATAGGTCCATTACACATGTTGCAAACCAAGCTTTTAGAGCTACTTAGAAAGCTAAAAGTAAAGCTTGCTTTACTAATAAGTAGAAATTTGTACATGTTGCTTTGACAAAGAAGACTAATAAGGATGAGAAGAAAAAAAAGAGTCAAGTGTTTTGTCGGTATTGTAAGTCAAAAGATCATGTCATTAAGGGCTATCCTAAATTGGGTATAAAAGAGGCTAAGAAATAAGTAGAGTATGGTTGTTGTAGATGCCTCTCCTTCTAAGTCAAAATCTAAAAATTTATATAAAATATAGAATGGAATACTTTGTATGTATAGAAGATAAAAATAGAATTTCGTATCCATTTCTACACTTTTACCAATATTGGCTTGATTGTAAAGTTTGTTGATGGCATATATTTAGTTCATGATCTCTCTTGTGGTGATACGATTATTGCATCTAGTTCACTATATCATGGAATATATAAGATTAATAATTATGGGAAATGTATGAAAGACATGGCATGTGCAATTGCAAATTCATAGGTAGTTTCACCAAACTTTGGCATGTGCATTTTGGTAATCTAAAATTTGCTACTTTGTTGTGCTTGCAGAAACGTAATATGGTGTCTTTATTACCTACTCTTGAGACACCTAGAAAACACATTTGTGAAGGCTACATACTTGAAATATGGAAGGGATCAGCAAGAGTGACAGCATAGTGGAAGCAAACAATTTAAGATCTATGGAGGTTGGAGCAACACTACAAGGAATTGGGCAATTAGCGACGGCGAATATCAGCGTCGCTATTGGCATCGCTATTGGCGTCGCTATTTGCGTCGCATTTGCGATGCAAATAGCGACGCCGCAGGAAAAAAAACGCGGCCAAAACCCGAGCGCCGTTTTCATTTCTTTTGTTTCGCCTTTTGAGAGCGAGAGCGAGGGAGAAAGCGAAGCCTTTGTGAGAGAAGAAGGGGAAGATACTTGCTGTCGCCGCCACCGCCGCCGCCGCCACCGCCGTTGTTCGCGAAGGAGAGGAGGAGCCCTCGTTGCAAAGAGAAGACGCCCACGCTCGCCATATCTCATTGGTGAGTCTCCCTCTCTCTTTCTTTTGCTTGTTGAAGGTTTAAATCGTTCTCTTTTGCTTGTTTAGGAGAGGAAATGAAAGAGAAGGAGAGGGAGAGGGAGAGGGAGGGAGAGAAAGAGAGGGAGAGGGAGAGGGAGAGAAAGAGAAAGAGAGGGAGAGTGCATTCTCTCTCTCTCCCTCCCTTTTGCTTGTTTAATGTTTAAATTACTTTCTTTTTTGCTTGTTTAGGAGAGGAAACGAGAGAGTAAGAGAGAAAGAGAGGGAGAGGGAGAGGGAGAGGGAGAGGGAGAGAAAGAGAAAGAGAAAGAGAAATAGAGGGAGAGGGAGAGGGAGGGGGAGGAAATGAGAGAGGGAGAGAAAGAGAAAAAGAGGGAGAAGGAGGGAGAGTGCATTCTCTCTCTCCCTCTCCCTTTTGCTTGTTTAATATTTAAATCACTTTATTTTTTGCTTGTTTAGGAGAGAAAATGAGAGAGAAAGAGAGCGAGAGGGAGAGGGAGGGGAAGGAAATGAGAGAGGGATAGAAAGAGAAAGAGAGGGAGAGTGCATTGTATCTCTCCCTCTCCCTTTTGCTTGGAGGATGTTTAAATCACTTTATTTTTTGCTTGTTTAGGAAATGAGAGAGAAAGAGAGATAGAGAGGGAGAGGGAGAAAAAGAGAAAGAGACGGAGAGGGAGAGGGAGAGGGAGAGGGAGGGGAAGGAAATGAGAGAGGGAGAGAAAGAGAACGAGAGGGAGAGGGAGAGGGTGAGAGAGAGTGTGTGCATTCTCTCTCTCACGACGGGTTTGGTTGTTTGTTGTTTGAATCACTTTCTTTTTTGCTTGTTTAGGAGAGAGGGAGAGGGAGGGGAAGGAAATGAGAGAGTAAGAGAGAAAGAGAGGGAGAGGGAGGGGAAGGAAATGAGAGAGTAAGAGAGAAAGAGAGGGAGAGGGAGAGGGAGAGGGAGAGAAAGAGAAAGAGAGGGAGAAGGAGGGAGAGTGCATTCTCTCTCTCCCTCTCCCTTTTGCTTGTTTAATGTTTAAATCACTTTATTTTTTGCTTGTTTAGGAGAGGAAATGAGAGAGAAAGAGAGCGAGAGGGAGAGGGAGGGGAGGGGAAGGAAATGAGAGAGGGATAGAAAGAGAAAGAGAGGGAGAGTGCATTGTATCTCTCCCTCTCCCTTTTGCTTGGAGGATGTTTAAATCACTTTATTTGTTGCTTGTTTAGGAAATGAGAGAGAAAGAGAGATAGAGAGGGAGAGGGAGAAAAAGAGAAAGAGAGGGAGAGGGAGAGGGAGGGGAAGGAAATGAGAGAGGGAGAGAAAGAGAACGAGAGGGAGAGGGAGAGGGTGAGAGAAAGAGAGAAAGAGAGGGAGAGGGAGAGAGAGGGAGAGAAAGAGAGGGAGAGGGAGGGGAAGGAAATTTAAGATAATAGACTTATTGATAATGGTATGCAATGTGCTTTGCCATGGGCCACGTACATTGGTAACTCTTTAAGATGGCTTAAAAATGGTCAATTCCTTCATGAAGTCCAAGTAGGGGATCTAATTGTGATATGCATAATTCATTGTTTTTGTATTAACTTTATAGGCATGCCAAATTAGAAATCATGCCAACTAGTCAACGGAAGGACTAAAAGAAAATGATACCCTAGCTAATGGTCATTAAGGTACTTCATCAAAATGAACCCAAAAGTATTGTTATAGAAGAAGAAACTCTTAAATTGAGTATAGGATAATTTCTCTCAGGTCTTATGACTATGAGTAGAATTGATTGAAATAAATTTTATTACTATAGTTATAAAATTTCATAGATGGCGCGCATTAATTTTAAAATGGATTACTTATACTCAAAGCCGAGATATAACAAATAATTATCTACCGGGACAAACAAATCCTTGAGCATGATACAAGGCCGAGATATAACATCGGAAAATCTCTCAACTACTATATACAATGCAAGATTTATGGTCAACTTGCAACTTGACGTACATCTCCATAAAGCTATCCATTTAAGCCTCGTTTGCTGTAATGTAGATAAGATGGCAAACGAAGAAGGTCTTATTGTTCAAGACCGCGAGATGTATCTTAATCAGCGTGTCCCATGTCCTTGCTCTCAATGCAAGTTGGCAGTTAGACGAAAACGACGATTGTCTATAGAACACGTACGACGATTTGGCGAGTTTCAATCTGAGATCATTGATCAGGCGATTGCGGATTTTCAGCAAACGGTAATTTGAAGTTAGCATTTTTCATGCATTGTACTCTCAAGCTAATTGAAAACCATACACAATAAGATTGGGTCTTATTGGCAAAATTTCTATCCAGGGGGGTGATGTCTCGACCCAAGGGGGAGTGCACTCTTTGCGGCCAATTAGAAGAGTTCGTGGACGTGCGATGGATGGATTGCAGGAGCCAATTGACCACTCGCAAGGCCCATCTATACCGTCAATGCCAGAGGAGACAGACAACCTTCCCGACCTGCCTACAATCTTGGAGCCTGAGATGGAGGCAATGATCGATGCATTGATTCCCATGGATGTTGAGACATCTGACCCACTTAGAGAGGAAGCATCCATACCATTATATGATGGGTACTACAATAACATCCATGCATGTATCAACGACTGCATATTGTTTCGAGATGAATACGAGACTATGGAGACATGTCCAAAGTGTGGTGCTCACAGGTATCGACAGGATTTGCAAGGGCAAACCATCCCTCAAAAAGTTCTCAGACACTTTCCGCTCATCCCCCGCATAAACCACATGTTTTGCACGTCTGCCATGGCAAGCTTGACAACGTGGCATGTGCAGAATAGGTCCACGGATGGAGTTCAACGAATATCATCAGATTCGCGCGCATGGAGCCACATTGACTCTACCTTCCCAGACTTTGCGTGAGAGCCAAGGAATCTTCGGCTCGGTCTAGCCATGGATGGTGTGAACCCATTCAGTCTGCGCTCGACTTCTTACAGTGTGTGGCCTATAGTGCTTGTCAACTACAACATCCCTCCATGGCTTTCTACGAAGAAAGGACATCTCATCCTTAGCTTGCTCGTCCCGGGCCGCTACAAAGTAAAAAATATCGACGTGTATCTTCGTCCATTAGTCGATGAGCTTAAGATTTTGTGGGAGGAGGGGGTCACGGTGCAAGATATGAGCAGGCGCGATGGTCGGCGGTCAGCCAACATTCGAGCCATTCTCATGTGGACGATGCATGACTTTACGGGATTGGGAGAGTGCTCAGGTGAGCAGACCTTTGTTCTCGCTGGTAATATCTATATTTTATTTCATTCAATCAAGTATTCACTAGGTCGTGGATCGCCTTGCAAGTCTGGTTACCTCAGGTTATCATGCATGTCCATTGTGTGGACCACAGTTAGACTCCCGAAGGTCAGGAACCATGAAGAAGATGGTATATCAAGGACACGCCGCTTTCTTGCCGGAGGATCACGAACTCAGGGAAGGTTTTCTTGGACGGCCTCCAGCACGTATGAATGCTGCAAGCTGGTATGAGCTGAAAATGGTAAACCCGGAATCACATCCAAATGGAATGCGACGGTTCTCAGTTTTCTACGAGTTGCCATATTGGACCCACTTACAGGTCAACCACTTGTTGGATCCCATGCATATTTTCAAAAATGTGAGCAGCTTGCTATGGGACCACATCACAGGAAAGAGAGACACTATAGGGTCACGAATGGATTTAAAGGAGGTAGGTAAGATGGAGGCACTTTGGCCGCAGTCGAGTGCTGAAGGGGGACTGCAGCTTCCTCGTGCTCCCTGGGTTTTGTCTACCAAAGAAGAGCGCATTGTGAAGCAAGTAATCAAGTCTATCCGCACTCCGACGGGTATGATGCGTTCTCTCAGGTCCGCATTTTCTAAAGATGACCAAATGTCTGGGCTAAAATCCCATGATTGGCATAAGATATGTCAGGTTTGTGAACAGAATGGATTTTAATTAGCGTGGACATTTTGAAATTTGAAAAGTGACCATTATTTTTAATGCTTTCTCATTTGTGGCAGTTTGTCCTACCGATCGCGATCGCGGGATGCCTAACTCCAGAAATTCGCGGGGCCATTTACAAGTTGTCGACTTTGGTGCAATGGATCTCACAGAAAGAGATTAAGACGTCCTCTATTGAATCCGCAAGGCGGGGAGCAGTTGAGACGGTCTGTCTCTTTGAGAAATACATGCCCACTAGCATGCTCACGATACAAGTTCACCTTCTTGTGCATCTTGTGGACGAAGTGGAGATTGCTGGACCTGTCCATATGCGATGGATGTTCTTCCTGGAGCGCTTCATGAAAACCCTGAAAGGCTTTGTGCGACAACGAGCTCGTCCAGAAGGTAGCATGGTGGAAGGTTGGTTGGTGTCAGAGGCGTTAGTGCATATCTCACAATGGCTACCAACGGTGGAACCAGACAATGAAATGCTATGGACGCTGAAGGACGATGATAGGCTGACTGGAGATGTGGTGGTTGGAAATGGGGTAGAAAAAAGAATGGATGCCTCAATGGAAGAGAAGATGAATCGCTTTTGTATGTTGCACCATGCCTCCATGGAGACGTGGCTCGCCAAGTACCAGATTGCAAGGCAAGATCGAGAGGAAGCGCGAGCTGAATTCGGACGTAGTACGTGTCACCGACCGATTCGATATCCCGAAGGCATGGAGGAGATGCCACGGTTTATGTCAACACGATGGTTGCATGGAGCCTTGACCGCAGCATCCAGCGAAGGGACAGAGGTCTCAATGGAGGAGTGGGAGTCCTCAAGGGGATGTAGTCCAAAGATAATGAGGGGTTTAGAATGCGTCGTATCTAAATTTGCTTGCTACATCTAATTTGAGTGTTTCAATGTGCAATACAAAATATATAGTGCAGCATGGTCGCGCGGACGGTATTTTCGGGTGGAGCGTATTGACAAAATGCGCTCCACAATGGACTGTGGTGTCATGGCAAGGTTTAAGCAAGAGAGTCGGCGACGAGCAACGGATCCGAACACGGTTGTGGATGAGATGGAGCATTTTGGGAACTTGCAAAGTATTATTACGGTGGATTACCGTAGCTTCTCCATGATACTATTCGATGTGCAGTGGTTCAAAGTGGTACTTGGAGGAGCTGGAGCAACAGTTCGACGAGGTCCATCTGGATTTCTCGAAATAGATTCCGAAAAAAAATGGACGGATTTGCGCGACACCTTTGTGTTGCCGGCCCATTGTGAACAAGTGCAAATAGTCATTTGCTTGCTAATTGTAATACAACATGGTTTATGTCACAATGGTTTGAACTCGCTTTGTAAGTGTTTGTGAACAGGTAATCTTCCATCCAAACCCCCGACAACCTCGATGGTGGTATGTTATACCTTCAACTCCTCGAGGTGCGAGAGTATATGATCAAAGCGATGTTCCAGGCATAGATGAAGAAAATATGCAAATAGAGGGGTCGATATTACAAGGGGTGGAGGCCACCGCAAGCTTGGAGCCCGCATCGGCTAACAATGATGGAAATACAGAAGTCGTAGACTTTTTTGAGAACGAGGCAGACTCGTTCTTTTGTGGTGACATGTCTATCGACCTTCCAGTGTATGCAGAGTTGTGTCAGGAGATTAACATGGGACCATAGAATACTTCATTCTTGGAGAATTGTATTACTCAATTCGTTGTTTAGATCTTCCATAAAGGTAGACAAGATATGCATTTTAAGAGAGATTTTTCAAAAATGATTTATATTAATGTGCTTTGTATAGTTTAAATTGATTATTCTAACATCATTTTTTATCTGTGCAGGTATCGACATTTTCAGGATGAGTCGAGGGATGAGCGATGAGGAGTTTCAGGACATGATGGCACGCATGTCTCCAGATCAACTCGCGAGATTCAGAGAGATGGCAGACCAGGAGCTGTCTTGTTCTTCGTCAGGGCGCTCTGCTAGATTAGCTTCAGCACGATCAGATGCTTCAGCTTCGAGCAGACAATCTCGACGCTCGCGACTTGGGCCAGAGGGAGGGACTACGACTGCAGGAGGATCAGGGGGGTGCTGCTGTGGAGACACTGACGTGGTGTCTCCGTCTCATCGTTCAGCTGGAGCTGCATCATCTCCAGGATTTGTCACACCTGTGGAGACGTCCACTCCAGTTACTCCGACTTTTGCGTAGCCGTCGGCAGATGGCACGCCTTTTGGTGGCACTCCTTTTGGTGGCACCCCCTTTGGTGGCACCCCTTTGAGTGGCACTCTGGGAGAGGGTACCCCCGTCGGTACACCGGATGTACAGGGGTCTCCTGGATATGCCCAGGAGCGTGAACGGAGATGGGAGAGGGCCCATCTTAGGCAGACTCCTAGGGGTTATGGATACCTAGTGGATAGTAGGTCAGGAGCCATCATCATGAATGATGAGGGAAGGAGGGTGATGGCTCGCATGAGGGAGTTGTGCCAACAAGTTTTTCGGCACAACGTCCTGGATCATTGGAGGAACATACTGGAGGGGAGCAAGGACTACATAGTAGCATCCTTGCACGAGGAGTTCCCGGTGCCAGCCGCAGTAGATAGATTCTCTACGGGTTGGATGATAGATTGCATGCGTGCATACATGTCACATAGACGATCCGACGCACGCAAGGCAATCAAGAGTGGGGCTCCAAAGCCCGAGTGGTTAGATGCAGACGACTGGTGCCGACTGAGGGAGGAGGCTACAAATTCGCCAGGACGTTGGAGTCAGCAACGGGAGGCGGCGAGGGCACGAATCGAGGCCAGATCGGTGCATCATCTTGGGAGTGGTGGCCACAGGACATATTTGGAGGACTTTGTAAGTTTCTCTTTTGTTTTGCTTATTTGTTTTTTTGAGATATGTTTTGTACTGACAATCATGTTTCTAACAGTTAGCATTTTGTTTTCTTTGCAGCACTCCATTACAAGTCGCGATCCGCAAGGCCTTGAGACTCGATATGCAGAGAGGCACGGTTTCAGGGCATTGATCGACCGATTGTATAGACGCGGCGGCCCTGTAAGTCACTCATCTTTCTTATTCGTAGTTACCATGAGATATTTGAATGCATTATTGTATGGTGGATTGATATGTTGTTTCTTTTTCTGCAGAATCCGTTTGATGCTCCTTTACAGCGGGACGAGCTTTCGGGGGACGAGGATTTGTAGCTCGCCCTTGGATCCTTAGAGCTCACACACCTTTAGTTTTTAGTCACCTGATCTATGTAGACATTTTCTATGTATTAGTGATATCGTTTCATGATTGTACCAATCGCATTTTATGCGATCATGTATTTATTTCATATATCAGTTTTATGATTTCAGTATACATTCTTTTTGTTTGCAAACGCTTTGTATGCAGCAGTGTAGAAACTATTTTGTATGGCTCTCATACAGCACACAGTGCTATATGTGGCAGGGCAGCTTGCTGCCCTGCCACAATTTTTTTTTTCTCTGTTACCGTCGCTATTTGCGTCGCAAATTTACTGCTCGCGTCGCTATTGGCGTCGCTATGAGCATCGCAAATTCTCTGCAACCGTCGCTACATGCGTCGCTATATACGTCGCTATATAGCGATGATTCTATGGCGACGTCAATAACGACGCTTTTTGCGACGATGGGGACAAATTTTGTTGTTTGTATTTTCGTCGCTTTAAACGTCGCTATAAGGTCTATATCTTGTAGTACAAGATGGTATGTGGGAACTCTAATAGTCACATTGTGTGACTTGCCTTTTCTTATTCTATTCTCATAGAAAGAATAACAATAAAGTAACAATGATGGGCAGCTCTCACTTATAATATACATATGTGTAGGTAGTAAGTACAAGATAAATATAGATGGCTAAGCATAGGCCACCTTTAATCCCAACAGCCTCCCACTTAAAGATGAATTGCATGGTGGGGAGACTTATTCAAGTTGTTGCACCAAACACACATGATACATACAAGGAGAAGCTCACTTAATAACACACAAAGAGAGATGGAGACCAAAATGTTTTCTTGGCTGGTTTCTTCTTCTTTTTCTTTCACACACTTTTCAATGTACACAAAGTATAGATAATATATAACATAAAGGAAAGTGACCTATGAAGTCAAATAGTTCATAATAGACTATACTAATCGACTAGCACTATAACTATGCTAGATGTAGATAGGTGTAACAAGACAAATGTCATAAGTGACGATTAGTGTTTATATAAGAGTTATAATGACTAGCGACGTGTTAAGAATAGACATGCATACCCATCTAGCCAGGCGGTCCATCATCAATGTTTACATGTGTTGAGCTTGCCATCTCAACACTCCCCCTTAAGCTCAACTACATCTTTTCAACTCTAAGTAGCTTCGAAACTTTTGAAGGTTCTCTCCACCTAATGCCTTCATGAAGCTATTTAATATTGTCTACTCATATATATCAAGTTGATCTTACATGCAAGTACCTTCTCTCTCATAAAGCAGTAATGCACTTTAATGTTTTTTTTCCTATTGTAGAATAACACAGGGTTTCTAGCTAATTGTATGCTACTCATGTTTTTACAAAGAATGACAACTTGGCCATCTACCTGCACATCCAAATCACCCAATAACTTCTGCAACCATACCACCTCATATCCTACCATATTAGCACCTATGTACTTAGTCTCTATACTTGATAAAGCAACTATAGTTTGCTTTTTGTTGCTCCACTTAGCTGCTGCACTACCAAGGGAAAATATAAATCCACTCGGTAGATCTTTTATTAGATATGCTATCAGTCCAATTTGTATATGTATATCCAAATACCTACATATCCTTACATGTCTCATAACAAAGTCCATAATGCAAAGTGGACTCCACATATCTCAATATGCATATAACTACATCCAAATGAGCCATTCTAAGCATCTGTATAAACTGATTGACAAGGCCAATAGCATAGCTTAAGTTTGGTTAGTCATGTAGATTAAATCCCTACTCTTCTCCTAAATATAGTAGGGTCTTCTATCTCATCCCTAATATTAGTACTCAACTTCACATTTTGCTCCAATGGCATTGAAAGAGGTTTCTAAGTTGTCATACCATACTCAAATAACATATCCAAGCTATAGTACCTTTGGGACATCCATATATAATCATCACATCTAATCTCCTCAATACCAAGAAAGTACCTCAGCTCACCTAAATCCTTCATCTCAAAAATCATTCTCAAAAGGACTTTAACTTTAGTTATTCCATGATCACTATCACTTGTACTAATCAAGTCATCCACATAGATGACTACAACGACCAAATCTACATATCCCTTTCTCACATAAAGTGAGTGATCATCATTAGAACATAAAAGCCAATGTTGACAATATACTCTCTGATCTTGTCAAACCATGATCTAGGTGCTTGCTTCAGGCCATAAAGTGCCTTCTTTAACTTGCACACATATGTGGGATGCTTTAAATCCTCATAACCTATTGTGTGCTCCATATATACCTCTTCTTGCAATTCAACATGCAAGAATGCATTCTTTACATCCATTTGGCGCAAACTCTAGCATTTGGCTACTGTCAAAGCAATCACACATCTAATAGTTGCCATCCTAGCAATTGGATTGAATGTCTCTTCATAATCTATGCCATTTTTTACATATAGAAGGGTGTCATATAAAGGGGTTACTTACAGATTGAATAGAAAAGGGTTGTATTTTATTCAATAAAAATTTACAGATTAGGATATTTATAAATAGGTCATGAACGCACGTTATATAGAGAATATATATATATAGTGAACCCCCCGAGATTTTAACAAAGTATCTGAATCTACTAGACTTGTGCACCACTAGATTACTCGGTGAAGCCTTTACATTACCAGGTGCTCTCTGTATACCTAGTGTCCTGACTAAAGGAATACCAAGCTCATTATCCAAACTCTATGAACCACTGGAATCTTCATCAAACTCCAAATGACTAGTTGATGTATCATTACCATCTAACACTTTCTTCTTCTCTTTGTCTTTACTTACAATACTAGTAGATGCATTTGAAGATGTGGGATTACTCCTTAGTCTCCCAAACCAAGGACTAATGTTGCATAATAAATAAATGCTCATTTTTCTTCATTTTGTCATGAGAAAAAAATGCGTAGTTTTCTTCTTGCAATTTATCACTACGTATGTCATTCTTCTTAGCATAATATATGACTTGTTTTGCCACAGTAGTGACAAATAATACAAGAATTGCTAGAATGTATGTTTTGCCATCCATCTCTTCCTCTAGAGCTCCCTTGCCTCCTATAAAGTTGCTAGTCTCTTGAAACATGCATATCACCACATTATCGATTTAACCTATTTTGCTAGTTTATCACCTGCACATCCTATACCATGACCTCTTGAAGAGGACTTGCCACATCTCCTTTCTGAACTGGAGTAGAATACTTGGACTTGTTCAAATGATTCACCTTGCATGTTGATCTCTTTAGTGATCATAAGAGAGACCAACTCATCAAAATATGAAAATGGCTTTTGTACATACACAGAAGTAATAAACAATTTTCAATCCTTTTCATTATTAAGCCCACTCAAAGTAGATAATATCAAATCATCATCCTCACACATTGGATCAATACATGCTAAGATATCTACAATGCTTCTCACCTTCAAAACATACTCATTTGCAGACATCTTTCCTTTCTTCAAGATATTCAACTCTCGCTTGAGTTGAATCTTTCATGCTAAGGCATCTACAATGCCTCTTACCTTCAAAACAAGCTTACTTGCAAATATATTTCCTTTCTTCAAGGTATTCAACTCTTAATTGAGTTGAATCTTTCGTGTCTTTATATTTACTGAAAACATATTCTCGAAGATTGTCCAAGATGTACGTGAAGTTTCTACATTTCTAAAATGCCCCAGCATAGTGTTATCAATGACTACAAATAGCCAATATATTATTTTTTTGTCTTTTGCATTCCATTCTTTCCACGCCTTTAATTTTTTTGCAATCATAGGATTGCTTAGCTTTGGTTCCTTTTCTTCACGTGAAACAAACTCGAAGAGGCATTTTCCAATAAGCAAGTTTGTCATACAAAACTTCCATGACGGGTAGTTGTCCTTATCCACCTTCTTAATGATGGGGTTTCCACTATTCTCTACCATTATCACAAAATTTATACAAAACAACAAGCCAATCTTTTGTAATCTTTTACAACAATACACCAAGCAATCTTTTTTAGTGATTACTCAGTACATATAATATGTAGCCTGTTTATAGATAAAACTTATGTTTGCTTCTTGGAAAAAACCTCAAAACCTATAGATTCAAAATTTGTAACCTATGGACCAACTTTTGGTTGATAGAACCGAAATTGTAGTATATCTTGAAATTGTTGTCCACATTCTTACGAGTCTAAAATGGGACCTAAAATGGCCCCAAATGGTAAAAAAATGTAACAGAAAGCCTAAAAGGTTGAACTACAGAATATATAGTGCTTTGCTTGCACACCAGATCTTGCAGCAATTTGATATTTTTGCTTTGCCCTACTTATGGTATCTCCACAAGCATTATCTAAGTGAAAGAGTGGGAGAATGGGAGAGCTTATTACCCATTACTTGCTTTCTCAAATCCTTGTTTCTTTTCCTTCACTTTAGCCTCCAAAACCAACCTCTTTCATTGGTGTAGCTCTGGTACCATAGCACGAATCATGTGGTGGGGAGGATTTACTTAAGCTTTTGTGCTGAATACACACAATACACATAAGGAGAAGCTCGCTCAACGATAGTACACAAAGAGAGATGGAGATCAAAAGGTTTTCTTGTTGGTTTCTTCTTCTTCTTTCATATACATGCTTTAATGTACGTAAAGTATAGATAAGATACAATATAAAAGAAAGTGTCATACTAAGTCAAATAGGGCATCATAAACTATACTAACCAACTAGCGCTATAACTATGTCAACTGTAAATAGGTACAATAAACCAAATGTAAGAAGTGATAAGTTAGTGGTCATGTAAGAGTCATAGTGACCACTGATGTGCTAAGTGTAGACAAGCGGACCCATCTAACCAAGCAGTTCATCATCAATGTCTGCACATGTTGAGCTTGCCATCTCAACAAAAAGGGCTTACCTATAAGAAGTTGGAAATAGTTAAAATGTTGATAATATGCCATGTCACACTGACATTGGTATATAAGGAGATAAGTTGTAATTTTTCATATCTTTTGATAAATCAATACATTTACAATCTTTCTCTCCCTTCTTGCTCTAAGCTTCCATGGCTTCTTCATCTTTCCTGTCTTTCTCTCTCCAATTCTAGTCTTTCTCTCTCCTCGTCACTCTTATTCTCTCTCTCCCTGCAGTCTTTCTCTCTCCTCTGTAGTCTTTCTCTCTCCTCTTTCTCTCTCCCTGGTTCTCTATCTGACAAGTGGTATCAGAGCCTAGTTTTCAGATCCTTCCTTTCTCTCTCCTTCTTTACATTTAGTTCCTTGTCAGTTTCAGGAAACCTTATTGTGCACAGGTACAGCATTGAAGAACTACAGCAGTCAAGAAGTACTAGACATGGCAGCTTTCTTGGACCACACAAGCTATGTCAGGAGGTTTGATCAAATTTGAAGGCATGGAGACAAAATGGCAGCTCATTTTCCAACTTTGAGGTGAAATTTTAGGGTTCTTTTTGGGAAAAATCTACACAGGAGTTAAGGGAGAGTTAAAACCACTGCTACTTTTCAAATAGAAGTCTTCTTCTACCTCCTTCAAGCTTTCTTGAGAGCTCCCATGGAGACAAAATGGCAGCTCGTTTTCCAACTTTGAGGTGAAATTTTAGGGTTCTTTTTGGGAAAAATCTACACAGGAGTTAAGGGAGAGTTAAAACCACTGCTACTTTTCAAATAGAAGTCTTCTTCTACCTCCTTCAAGCTTTCTTGAGAGCTTCCATGGAGGACCTCTTGCTTCTATCTTTCTTCTTCTTCTTCTGCTTCTTCTTCTTCTTCTTCTTCTTCTTCTTCTTCTGGTTCGTCCTCCTCGAGGTCATCGTCATCCCAATCCATCTGCTTCAATCTTGCACCTACCGCCATCGATGATTCGTCATCGAAGCTGGCTTTGGCGGGGGAGTACTCACCGGATCCCCTGCTGCGGTGCCGTTTCTTTGTTTCGAGGCAGAAGGCTTCCTGCTCGAGCTTGGAGTCCACCATGGAAGCTGCAGGGGCGGCGGGAGCAGGTGTAGGAGCCGCGGGATGAGGATTCTTGGAGGAAGCCTTGGCGCTCATCTTGAGCATTGCTGAATTCAAACACAACATTGAGAGTGTATTTATTCCAGGGCCTAAAACCCCAACAATGGCAAAGCCATGCTGCCTACTGTTCCTCTCGAATCCAGCACCTCTCTGTCCATTTGGTGAATTTCCTTCTGCGGCTGTTGGTGGGCTATCAGTAACCTCTTGAACAGGCATCTTATAACGACACAAAGGACACAACCTGTGCAATGCCAACCATGGTAATATGCAATCAGAATGATACAGATGTTTACAAGGCATCTCTCTTATCTTCCCTCCGAGCTTAAAAGCTTCCTTGCAAACTGCACAGTGAAGTTCATCCACGTTCGTCAAAGAATTGATTTCTACCCGATAATTTCCTGGAGTGCCTTATTGTTTCTGCATTGGATTTGAAGCTACCTTGTTTCTCTGAAAAATCTTGCATCAAGTTTTCTTCCAAGTTCTCACCATCATGAAAGCCAGCACCAACCTCCTTGCCATCATCTTCATCTGGCAATCCAAATGGTTCTGTCCCAACAACAGATAGCAAATGGTCCATATCATTCCAGTCTCCAGCGTAGTAGTGTACATCAGGAGAGAGTTGTTTTACTTTTGTTGGTTTCTGTCCAGAGTCATTAAGAGACTGTCGTGACCAGGCCATGTCAAGGTTGGCAGACACATTTGGAATTGTAAGACTCCTGAGCATTTCCACATTGAAATCTTGAAAATGCACAGTTGAAGCCCCCTTAAGGCAAGCATAGATGCCTGGCAGGCCGTGTATTGCTGGCATCATCTTCACCGGCTTCACCAGTTCGGACACAAGATATCTTTGTCGACATTACCCTTGGCTGGTCTGGAATCCAAAGCCTCTGCTGAGCAAGAGTGAGGCTTAACTTTCACAGAAGGAACATGAACTTTGGCGGACCCATCTTTACATTGCGACTCCATCAGTCCCAGATGTCAAGCTACAGTCACAATAAGAGTTATACTGGCATCATGAAGCTGCACTGCACAACACGATAACCATTGAATGGAAAGTACATTGTTGAATTCCTGCAATCAAGCCATGTCTGATTGCAATACGATATGCCAATGGGAGGTTCGAAGGCCATGACCTTGGAGGCCATTTAGCATTCATGATTCAAGTATTGGCCGGAAGAGTCTATGTGCAGGCCTGCCTAAGGTCCTACCACAGAGCCATGGATTCCAGGGTGGTCAAACCATAATTACACCTGCAAGAAAGTTGCCGCAACTGGCCTGCTGAGAAGATCTGATTGTCTCCTGGCTCACTGGAGGTCCAGATTCATACATTGCATTAGCATCATCAATGATATCTGGAACTGTGCTTTCTCTAGAAATATGACTGCCAGGATAAACTTCAGCAGATTTCACTTGAGGACTATTCCTTGACAGTTTATTGAGGTTTCAAACCCTAGCATTGACAGTTTTGGACAGCACTAAAATTGTTCAAAAATTTTGAAGAATTTCATGGGGTTTTTTTTCTCTTCAACACTTCCTGAATGTTCTTAGCATCAATGACCGACAACATTTGAAGGTTCTTCCCCAACATTGAAGAGATTGAACCATTTCTTGAAGGCTCAGCAATGATCTATTTGAAGAATCTTGTGCCACTTGACTCCTCGTCATCAACCTATTGCCTATGGAAGACCGATGGAGCATTCTCAAGGGTATAATGCTTTGGGGATGCAATCTTGTAATGCCATATTCATGGAATGCTTTCTCCTACTCAATTGAGTGTATAGGTATTGGGTATTGACTCAAGTTGGATAAGAAGTACTCAAAACACTTGGAACAGGGCCAAAACAGGGTGCAGTCCAAACATGGACAGATTTGGGAAAGTTGCTACAGAAATTAGTAGCATCATTCTAACGACAAAGGAACAATTGGAAGTGATACTAGACATCATAAGCTTCGAGTGGAGCCATCAAACGTCTCTTTTGGACACATATTTCTCGAGCTAGAGCCTCTTTGGTACCGGCAGTTCACTAGCAATTTACTGTGGACAGTTCTGGAAATTCTTAAACAGAGAGGGGTATTGCTACTCCTAAATTCAAACCAGGATTTCTAATTGATACTAGACATCCTAACCTTCGAGTCAAGCTATCATACACCTTATTTGGACTTCTATTTTTCAAGGACCAACATATCTCTTCAACTTGACTGCAATGGCAGCTGAGAACAATAGCTCCAGCTCTAGTGAACAACGTTGGCTTCAAATACAGGCTGAAATGGACAAACTTGGACAAGGTTGGCTTCAAACATAGGCGAATATTGATAAACTTGGACAAGGTTGGCTTCAAACACATGCTAAAATGGACAAACTTGGACAAGGTTGGCTTTAAACAAAAGCTAATATTGACAAACTTGTAGTTTCTACTGAACAGTGTATTGCTCTTACAAATGCACTTATAAAAAAAATAGCAAGACCTGAATCAAATGCTTATGTTCATGGCCAGCATCTATATGCTGATGGTACACTTGGATCAAATGCTTATGCTTATGGACAACATGTATATGCTGATGGTACACACTATGATCTACATGCATCTTATGAATATGAACAGCAACAACATGCAAATGAGTATGAGCAGTATGCAAGTACATCTGGACAGCATGTTAATGCTTATAAATATGATATACCATATCATAATACAGAGTATCATTCCATTGAACCTTGGCAGCAGAATGGTTATTATGGTCAACATGCTTATGCTTATGAGCATCCATCTCTTCAGCAAAATAGTTCTTATGGATGTGACAGAAATGGTTATGCTTATCAGTACACTTCTAGCTTTGATCAATAGCAAGCAAGTGATTATGACCAATGATGTGGGACTAATGATCAAAGGCAGCATGCTTATGAATGTGAGCAGCAAACATCAGTGGAAGCAACTGCATATGCTCAACCTAACTGTCCCTTTGATGTGCAGCAGGGCTATTATCACCATATGCAGTATGAACAGCATGAGCAATATGGTTATGAGTATGGACAGCCATCTGTTGTACATGATGAGCATGGACAACTATCTGTTGTACATGATGAGCATGGACAGCCATCTGTTGTACATGTTGAGCATGGACAGCCATCTGTTATACATGAACAGCAAGATGATTATGAGCAGCATGTCAAAACTATTATAGAGCTGACCAATGGTGATAAACAGGTGTGTAAATTGCTATCTAAAGCTAAACGTGTTAGACACCTTACTAGTGATACAATACGGGAACTGCATGCTGCGGGCTTATGCTATCGTTGTGCTAAGCCACTATCTTGTAATCACCAAGCCACATGTAGGGCAAAGTCTGCCAAAATAATCTTGCTATTTGAATATTATGATGTAAATGATGGAGAACATCTTGTTGAAGACCATTCTGGTATGAGTCCACAACAAGAAGTTCAACAACAAGAAGTTTAGTTCAAGAAGGCAGATTATGGACAACATGTGGATTTGGAGGACCATCATGCAATGGAGACTTCGTTAGTGAGTATTATCATGATGATCATATTTCCAGCAGTATTTGATTTCGATCTTATGAAAGTTGATCCAATGCATGGCAAAGATACAACTTTTCCTTTTGATCCGGGAGGCTACAGGCTGATTTTGATCCCCTATATAGATTAGTACTACTATTGAGTATTAGGTAATCTTTTCCTTTATCCCTTGTAATGCTGTACAGAGTAGTACTCTGTTCTATCCATCTCCTCTTTAGCTTGTTTCTAGGTTTCTTTTTTAGGACAAAAACTTTTGGGAAGGGATGGATTGTAAGAAGTTGGAAATAGTTAAAATGTTGATAATATGCCATGTCACACTGACATTGGTATATAAGGAGATAAGTTGTAATTTTTCATATCTTTTGACAAATCAATACATTTACAATCTTTCTCTCCCTTCTTGCTCTAAGCTTCCATGGCTTCTTCATCTTTCCTGTCTTTCTCTCTCCAATTCTAGTCATTCTCTCTCTCCTCGTCACTCTTATTCTCTCTCTCCCTGCAGTCTTTCTCTCTCCTCTGCAGTCTTTCTCTCTCCTCTTTCTCTCTCCCTGGTTCTCTCTCTGACATTACCTTGAGGCTCGAAGATGCACACATGCTCTCACTTGTTCTCCTTCACAATCTTTTTCTTCTTTTTGATGCTTTCTTTGGTCATACTCTCCTTTAACCATAAATAAAAAGAATCGAGAAGTAAAAGAAGAAACTAAAGATGCATAAAAATAGAGAAAAGAAAGGCACTTACCTTGACATATTGTGCATTTGGGTATCAAATAATACGACACGATACAAAAATGAGCATGGGGGTAGGTATTTTTTTAAATAACACTAGTTTTTAAAGTAGGTTACTATACATGCCAATATATGCGCTTGTATGTATGCTAGTATATACACTGGTATTTAGTGATAAAATTGGGATCAAAATATTGGTTGGAATGTGTATTTCTAATTTTTTGAATTATTACCGATGGTTATTTTGATGATTGTATCGATGATTATGCCATAGCATATACTGAGGTTGAGAAATTTTTTGAAAAGACATTAGAAAGTGGTATCGATATTCCCCAGTCCCTTGTAGTATAAGCATATAAAGCAATGGAGGGCCCATAATATATCCAACCATTGTCGCATGAAAGGATAGTAGCTTCACGCAAATTTTAGTTATGGCCATGCCTAATCAAAGAAATCGTGCTTTATATAAATTTTGAATATATATTAAAGATCCCAATATGACATCATGGATTATAGTTATAGATGCTTGTGACTCCATATAATCGGAGAAAACTCACTTTAGAAAGAAAAAATCATTTTGTTATTTTATTGCTAGTCCCCCCTTTATATACAAAAACTCAATTTACATAAGCCATATGAAAATATGGCATACACTTTAACATGCCTTCACCCCCATCAAGCCAAGCTCTTGACCATAGCAGTTTGCAAAACTGCATGATGATCCTCATCTTCATCTTCCTCAAAGCCACCCATGAGCACTAAGATTTGATAGTATTATGGTCATGCATGTCAAGGTGTGAAATCTTCCATTTAGGTTAAATGACTCATGGTACAAAGTATACTCAACTTTATATAGTGCTCCTTAGGAAGGGCTTAGGTTGCAAAGTATAATGTATCTATTAGTAGTATCATACAAATGTGTTACTTGGGTGTGCAAGGGAATGTTGCACATGGGTTAGTTCTTCTCCAATATAGAATCTTCAATACTGACATATGCCTTTTAACTTGTTGATGTTTGTACAATCTCATGAAGATTTACTCATGTGGTGGATGGATGTGTTTGGAGCACATTGCTGACCCTCAACATGGGTTAATGGTGAGATCCATAATGTCTCGAACAACACTTTTGTGCTACTCTTATGCTTACTACTCTTGTAAGGGAACCCATGAAAATAGCATAACACACATACACACGCACACACACACACATCTAGCTAGCTAATCATGTACGTGCGAGTTTGAGATTATAAATTTAGAGAGAAGATGAGCTTGGTAAGAGAGAGAAATAAGTATGACTCTTGCCACGCATGAAGTGTGGTTAAGGGTACGAAATGTGACTCTAGCCACACGCATGAAGTGTCGCTGACGGTAGGTAATCTTTACTATTAGTTAAGGGGAGGGGAGGTTGGGGGCAGGTGTCACGTGGCAGCCCCCAACCTCCCCACAAAGAAACGCCGGGGTGGGTGCCACGTGTCCAGCACCCGCCCTCACCGCAAAAATCACGCCCTTCGCGCCGGGCGAGTGTAGGCGCGGAGCGCCTAGTGTTACATGAAGTGCAGCTTAGGGCGGGATACGCACTCCGTTTTGCCACGTCGACGTGAAGCAGCAGCGTCGGTGTGTACTGGCTGCTTCATTATTGAGCCTGGATCCTCCACATCGACTTTCATTGTTTCCTTTTCGTTGTGTGAAAGGACTGGCCCGGGGCGAGCTGGGCCAACCACCCTTGGATACCCCCTGTCGGTCGTGGTCTGCGAGCTCAACTCTCTCTCTCTCTCTCTCTCTCTCTCTCTCGATCCAGAGAACCCACAAATTCTGAGCTTCTTGTCCCCTTGGTGGCGATCTCCGAGCTCGAATCAACAGCTGCGCGCAGCAGCAACAAGCAATCAATCAAGCATGGCACTTCATCTTCTGCACGGGACGTTCCATGTAACCATCATGGAGGCGACGCACGCGAGGGACGGAGAGAGCCTACTGAACAAGGTGAGAGGAGCATATGTATATATATGTATATATCGAGCAATCATGCACCTTTGCGGGCTAATCTATGCAGAAACCATGGCTTCTTGCGCTCTGGCGCTGTGAACACACCTGACTCTCAAAATTCTCTGAGCACGGTCAAAAGTTTGTTGTGGTTGCAAGAGTCCTCAACAAGATGTTTTAGTCATTTGCCGTACGGAAAAACTCTAATGTTATTCTCATGTAGTAACAAATCAAGACAGTGAGCTCCTCGAAGGGAGCCAGCCAGCTGCAATAGAAGTTGGGGGTGGCAGCCATTCGACCATGCGGTAGTCAGCATGGAGCCCCTCCAAGGGAGCCACCAGCATGTTGTGATCAGTCCAAGTTGTGATACTTGTATATATCATAATAGAGCCACCAGCATGGAGCTCCTCCAAGGGAGCCACCAGCATGTTGTGATCAATCCAAGTTGTGATACTTGTATATATCATAATAAGTTCTTTACATTGTCCCATGTGAGAAAAGGGGCTCTCTTCCCTTGTTTTTCTCTAGTGTTCAATATCATGAGCTTATGCTAGGGAGGTACCGCATATGTAGCTCGGTAATATGGTTGAGAGCAAGGGATGTGGGAGGGGCTCTTTTCCCTTGTTTTTCCCTTTACTGTTAGAGATGATTAGCTTCTGCAATGCCCCCAACTGCACCTAGATAGGTATGCAGTCCAAAACCTTGCAACAGCTCATGATATTGGAGTGATTGACAATGTGAAAATCAAAGTGGGGGTTGGTCTGAAACTTCTTGTATATGTGTGTTAGAAGCATGTTGTGATTGATCCATCAAAGCATGTTGTAATTGATCCACATGTGTGTGTGTATGTGATATCACATGTGTGCGCGCGCGCGCGCGGTCTCAGGTGGTGGAGGGAGTGGAGGATTTGCTGCACGTAGGGAGGGGCAGCAAGGACATGTACACGGAGGTCTCCATGGACGACGCCCGGGTGGGGCGGACGCGGATGATAGGCAACCAAGGGCGGAACCCGCCCGTGCACGTGTGGAACGAGTCCTTCCACGTGTACTGCGCCTACAACGCGGCCTACGTGGCGATCAGCGTCAAGGACGACGACACCATCGGGGCGGATGTGGTGGGCCAGGCCAAGGTGCCTGTGACGGATATCCTGGACGGCAAAGAGATCGACGGCTGGTACGACCTGGCGCCGGGCGGCGGAGGGCGCCACGCGGCGCGCATCCACGTCCGCATGCAGTACTTCGACATATCGACGGACCCCTTCTACGGCCGCGGGGTGGTGGACCACAAGTACCCGGGCGTGCCCTACACCTTCTTCCGCCAGTACAAGGGCTGCAAGCTCACCCTGTACCAGGACTCGCACGTGCCGGAGGGCTTCTGCCCCGAGATTTTCCTCTCCGGCGGCCGCCCGCACGTGCCCGCCCGCTGCTGGGCGGACATTTATACCGCCCTCCGCGGCGCCCGCCACCTCATCTACATCGCCGGCTGGTCCGTCTACACCAAGATCCGCCTCGTCCGCGACCGCCACGTGCCGGTGGACGACGCCGCGTTCGAGCTCACGCTGGGGGAGCTCCTCAAGCAGAAGGCCGCCGAGGGCGTCCGCGTCAACCTGCTCGTGTGGGACGACCGGACATCTGTCGGTGTCCTGAAGAAGGACGGGCTCATGGCCACCCACGACGAGGACACGGAGGAGTATTTCAAAGACAGTGAGGTGAACTGTGTGTTGTGTGGGAGGAACCCTGACAATGGCTTGAGCGTTATCCAATCCATTGAAGTGAGCACCATGTTCACACATCATCAAAAGATTGTTGTGGTAGACGCCCCCCTTCCATGTAAGTTCCTCTACCTTTCATCCCCTTTCATAATTCATTCTCCCTTGTGCTCCTACTGTAAGAAGTATAGCATAGGTATGACTAAATTCCTTAGCTTTGGTCTTACGTATTCAAAACTTTCTAGACTAATAATAACCTTGACTTCTATATACCATGTAGGATTAACCCTTTAATTCGGGTTTTGCAATTCCTTTCGTGTCCATACTTTTGATCTAGCTTCTAGGATATTGTTTCTTTAAGAGCATAGGTGCATGTGGGCTCTTGTTCAAGCCACATGGCATGAATATAAGAATGCTTGACTTGTCATGGTGTTGTAGATAGCTCTACTTTGATATATTCTTCTCTTAGCATTATATATAAAAGTTTTCCTAGGCGGACTTTTTTAAACTTGTCAAGCGAAGACTTCAAATCTATTAAGAGATTGTTTTATTTATTAGGTCTCCTAATATAGTTGCTTCAATGTGTATGTCATACATTTCTCTTCCCTTTTGAAGCCTCCACACCTCATGGGAAGCTTGGAAATGTAAACTACTTGAATAGTTGTAAGATGTTGTTACTTCAATCAAAGAATTGATATACGTGTAGAATGGTTGTAACTTATCAATCGCAATCATTCATTTCGTTATAATGCCCTTTGTCTATCAGTAGTCTAATCTTGAAAATGTTTGGAGATTCAAATGTAGGTCACTTTCTCAAAGATAAGGAAATGTAATCCATTCTATGTGCACAACACCAATATCTAATGCACAACCCCATGCATTGAACCTCTAATAGATTGATAGGAGTCCTCCATTGTTCTCTTTCTCTAAAAAAGATGCTTAGGGTGTGCTACATAAAGTTTTCCTCTAGTTGCCTCATTAGGAGCATCCCGAGTAGTTGGAGATCAATGTATGTTGTGTATGGTTGTTTGTGGGATTGAGCCTAGATTAGGTGGCTCCTAGGGGATCTCACCTTTTGATGAGCTTAGTAAGGGACAAAATAATGGACTTTTTTTTGGAAACATTTCCTCTAACATATCATCATTGCTAAATTGTTTCTTTCCACCATTACTCACATGATTGATATCAATGTGAACACTCTATTAGGCCTAACAAAATGAAAAGCTTTTATAAAAAGGTAGAAAAGAGTCAGCAACGCAATTCCATGATATAAATATCCTTCTTGAAAAGGTAATATGATTCTACAAGTTGTATAGTACACTTTTTATTATAGCTTTATGGTACTAAAAAAGTAGAGCCAAGGAAACATGGAGACCCCACTCCTTTATTTATGTAAAGTCCTCAAATATGAGGGTTTGCCTCATTTTCTTCTTATTTCTTGCGAGTATATACACATTGTGGTTGTAGACATTTACCTTTCTTCAATCATTTTATATATGCTTACGTCTCATTTTTGTTTTGTTTAACCCTTTAATATTTTAACCTCTTTTTACTTTTCAAGTAGTAAAGTTTACGTCAATTTACTTCTCATTTTGCACTTTGGAAGCTTTTGCTTGCATCATTTGAAGCTACTAAATGCACACACACACACACACACACTCTCTCTCTCTCTCTCTCTCTCTCTCTAAATATAGAGTTGAGTCCCTAGTGGTGAGCCACTTATTTTATCAACTTGTTGACTTTGGTTCAAATCTCATCTTTTATTATTCTTATATTATGTGATTGTGTGGATATCTATACTATTAGTTAACGAGAGGTGGGGATGGGTGCCACGTGGAAGCCTCCCACCTCCCCCACAAGAAAAAAAAGAGAACACGGGGGCGGGGGCGGGTGCCACGCATCCAGCACCCACCCCCACCCCCACCCACAAAAATCGTGCCTTAAGCAAGTGACGTGAGCTACACTTGCTCTCTCTCTCTCTCTCCCCCCAAACTTCCTTTCCACCTTTCACCCTTTCAGTAGTCTTGTTTAGTAATGCTTAATTGCCTTGATTGGGAAACATGATTGTGTTTGTACGTGAGAAAGATGGATGTAGTTGAAACTTTGTTTAAGGTGGTTGTGATATTAAATGGGCAGGCAGCACAAGCTCAGGTAGTCATGGCGGGGAAGGAGAAGAGAAGCGGCGGATAGTGAGTTTCATTGGGGGGATAGACTTGTGCGATGGGCGGTACGACACGCAGTTCCACTCGCTGT
The DNA here is from genome assembly GCF_053477565.2 of Lygodium microphyllum. NCBI lineage: Eukaryota > Viridiplantae > Streptophyta > Polypodiopsida > Schizaeales > Lygodiaceae > Lygodium > Lygodium microphyllum. The sequence goes on along the minus strand of NC_141149.1, from coordinate 63,978,506 downwards.
TCCGGACGTTGGATGGGGTGCATAAGGACGACTTCCACCAGCCCAACTTCGAGGAGGGGAGCATAGAGAAGGGGGGCCCGAGGGAGCCCTGGCACGACGTGCACTGCCGCATCGAGGGCCAGGCCGCCTGGGACGTCCTCCACAACTTCGAGCAGCGCTGGCAGAAGCAAGCCCCCCGCGACAAGCTCTTCGACATCCCGCACGACCTCCCTGCCCTCATCCCCCCCTCCCCCGTCACCTACACCCACGACCACTCCACCTGGCACGTCCAGGTTTTCAGGTCCCACTACCTCATCACCTCTCTCCTTCTCTCTCTCTTCCCGGTTGGCTTGGAGTTTATTCCATGATGATGTGAGAAAATATTATATTGTTCGGCTCCTGCAAAACAATCAAAGTGCACCCTATTGGCATGCGGCATTGGCCATGGGGAGTATCGGTCTGAGTAAGCGAGTGAGAGTGAATTGTATATATATATATATATGCGTGTGTGTGTGTGTGTGTCTATGTGCTCATCCATTGCTGATCGGAAATCAATATGTGAGATGTATGAGATGTATGGCATGGATGCAGGTCGATAGACGCAGGGGCGGCGGAGGGGCTACCAGAGGAGCCGGAGGCGGCGGCGAGGGCGGGGCTGGTGAGCGGGAAGGAGAGTGTGATAGACAGGAGCATACAGGACGCCTACATCCATGCCATCCGGCGGGCCAAGAACTTCATCTACATCGAGAACCAGTACTTCCTGGGCAGCTGCGCCAGCTGGGACGACGACCGGGATGCCGGCTGCTCCCATCTCATCCCGGTGGAGCTGGCCCTCAAGATCGCCAGCAAGATCGATGCCGGCGAGCGCTTCTGCGTCTACATCGTCGTCCCCATGTGGCCCGAGGGCGTCCCCGAGAGCGGATCCGTCCAGGCTAGTTATACCATCATCACCCTCGTTACTACTCGTACTCTCATGTTTTTAATGCTTTTTTTCTTTTCTTTTTGGTAATGCGCAGATTGATATTAAAACAAACGAAGTAAATACATACAGTATCACTCGATGCCACCTGGCATTAAGCCATCCTTTGTTCAATTTCTTAATAAACAGTCTGAAAATCCAGTGCTTATCTTTTAATACATCCAACATAAAGACAATCTCAGCTTTCAATTCAAGTATAGCTTCATCCAGTTTCTCCAACCCAATTAAAAACTTATTCATGATATACCAAATGAACTTGATTGCAACCTTAGCCAGCAGCACGGTCAACCTCCACGTAT